>NW_021135632.1:0-1691 GCF_004193835.3 Ostrinia furnacalis | reverse complement strand
TTAAGATGTTAGACTTATTTGTGTAGTATTCGACTTGAACCGTTAAACTCAAATTTAGGGATAATGAATAAAAAACTGAAATTTTCGTCACCTTCGTGGCATCACCTTCGTGGTGTTTTATACACGAAGGTGATTTTAGGCCACGAAAGTGATTTCTTGCTTTGGTTTATTTTAAAATATAATGACTGGTGTTTAAGTTTTTACAATATTTTAATAACGAATAAATTATACGTGTTAAGTAGAGTTCCGGCCGTGTGGTGACGGCAGAGTAGAATACATTTGTCACCAACCCCTACTCTTCCCGCGGGTGTCGTAAGAGGCGACTTAGGGACTACACATCAAACAGAGAACGGGCAGCAGCGCTCTCTGACAAACATAAATCTTTTAAACTGCGATCTCCAACCCGCCTGCCAAGCGTGGGGATTATGGCAAAACCCTCTACTATAGTGGAGGAGGCTCATAGTCCAGCAGTGGACTGTAAAGGGCTGTTGATGATGAAGTAGAGTTCAGTACATCAATAAAATAAATAAGGGCCTCGTATTTTTTTTGTCTGTATGACTGTATGTATGTCTGTATATGTGACTGTATCTGTTTGTAAGATAAATTTAATCTGAAGTTTGAGTTAAAAGTTGTACAACAAAAATACGAGGCCATCTGGCCTTAATAAATAAACATATTTTTTGTTGAGGGACTGATAAGTTAAGAGTTCTTTTTTATTGAGGTACTGATAATCTTTTTTTTTTTTTTGCTTCTTGAGCATTTCAGAATGCCACCAGTAATCACCCTTAAAACCAATTGCGTAGAATCTTTTAACTTAGTAGGTGACGTTATCGGTAAAATGTTATCTTGTATTTAAGTACCTACCTATTTATATTATGTTATTGCCATTTATCTATGAAAATAAGACAAAATATATGTTTTATAAATACTTAACAGTCATTTACAGTAGTAAAGTTTTAAAAAAATTATTGCTGTGAAGTACAGAATCACTTTCGTGGCATCAAAATATTCAAAACGTTAAAGCTTCCAAACCAGACTCACTATTTGACTGATTTACTGAGAATACACTCTTCACATCAAGCGCTACAATTTTTGTTTACAAAAAGTTGAAATAAGTTAAAAATAAAATTTGCCACGAAGGTGACGATGAGAACCGTGGCGATGAGAAATACCCATAATCATAATCAACCACAAGCACATCAAATAAATGAAATTTCTTGATTTTGATTGTTGTAAAGATCTTGAACGTTCGTTATCACTTGTGATAGTTGCTGCTACAGTTTTTTGCTGATTTGTTGGTTTCTGTTGATCTTGATAGATAGGTAAAAGTGATATTTTAGAGATAGGTCGCTTCATAAGACCGTTTTTCGTTTTAAGTGTGACTACACGCACGTGCCCGTCTTTTCCGGGGTGTAGCGACATTATTCTCCCTAGCGCCCATTTTCCTGATGGTAGATTAGCATCATTGATCGTTACAATATCGTTGATCTGAAGGTTTTCCTTTGATTGGCGCCACTTGCTTCGGGATGATAATTGATATAAATACTCGTTACGCCACCTTTGCCATACGTCGTCGAATATTTTTTGTGTTAATTGCCATCTTGTTCTGTGATCATTTTCAGTTTCTATTATTGTTAATGTAGGTCCGCTAGCGAGAAAATGTGAAGGTGTCAAAAAATCTAAGTCTTTTC
>NW_021135630.1:0-1094 GCF_004193835.3 Ostrinia furnacalis | reverse complement strand
TGTAAACTATTTTATTTTTGTCAATTTTGTATTTATTTTTCATGGGGTATTTTTTTTATAATATTTTATGAAAATTATTACACAAATGGAATCTTAACTCGATACCTATTAACACCTTAATGGATCGGACAGTGTTTCCGTTACATATTGTATATAATAATTAATTTGTATTATGGCTAATCAGTTATGAGTAGATCAAAAATATTACTCTAGCTATTTTAGACACTGTAAAATGCATAAATTCTAAATTACAGCACAGCATGCAATCAATAAATAAACATAATTATTACTAAAGTACAAAAAATATGTATTTAAATTATACTTTTTTAACTTTTTGCTCAAATCAAATCTATGCCTTCATCAAATCTTTTTTTATTTTATACTAGTAGACCCAGCGAACTTCATACCGCCATTTTTTTCATTATAGTAAGTACTAGCTTTCCGCCCGCGGCTTCGCCCGCGTGGATTTTTGTCTGTCACAGAAAAACTTTATCGCGCGCGTCCCTGTTTCAAAAACCGGGATAAAAACTATCCTATGTTCTTTCCCGGGACTCAAACTATCTCTATGCCAAATTTCATCAAAATCGGTTGCGAGGTTTAACCGGGAAAGCGTAACAGACAGACAGACAGACAGACAGACAGAGTTACTTTCGCATTTATAATATTAGTTGGGATATATTTTGTTCTTTTAGTTTTCTCGCAGTTTAAACCTTTTACTACCACACACATTTCAAAAGCAAATACCGAGGCGACACTAATAGAGTAAGAGCTAGTGAACGCCAGACCTACGTCATTTTATAAAAGCTGAAAGTTTGTCAGCGTATGCTCCCAATATATTGGAAATCCTATAGGATAGAATGTTGGTAAATCATGAAGTTTGGGTCATCGTGGCTTGGCAGCTATCCAAAAAAGCAAATCTGTCAACAAAAAGAAACCTGAGAAACGTCAACCCAAAAAAAGAAAAAAAAAAAACATTAAGCCACTAACTAGGTCATGAATTATGAAAAAATCACAAAATTAACGATAACTTCTAAACTACGAAAAATCGTAGAACATACATGGGGGTCAGCGTTGCCAGACGTCCCGATTTTGGC
>NW_021135629.1:0-1356 GCF_004193835.3 Ostrinia furnacalis | reverse complement strand
ATATTTTTGTTTTAGCCACCATTCTGTAAAACTTTTATCTTCTTTGTGAGGTCTATAATAAATGGCCTCGTTTTGGAGCCATATGTCATCACTGTTAACATACACTGAAGTAAGTCAAGTCTAAGTCTCGTCTTCGTCTTTAGGCATTGAGGTATTTTGGACGAAAAGATGTTATGTAGCTTCCCGAACGCTGCCCAGCCGAGCCAACGTGGATTCGATGATTGACCTCTTTCTCCAAATTGGACCTACCTAGTTGAATCTTTGGTCCAATACATACATGTCAATAATCTCGAGAAACGAACTGACTAGCTTGAATCATTTTAATATAGCGATGGTTGTTAATACAATTAGCCTTACAGTAAATAACCGCCTGTGTGTCGCTTCAATCCTCTTTCCTGGACCTAATATTTTCAGTTTATGGCGCTTGAATCATTTAGCCTCTTTTTAAATAAAAGTGATTAGAACCATTTTGTATTAAGTAACATTTATTTCTGGAAAAAATAACTTTAAGAAAATGAATTCTAGACTAAATTAGGTACCTAATATTATTTATTTATTTAAGGATATCGTTTGATATAAGGAGCTTTTTTGGGAAAAAAATATGTTTTTCTAATCTAATTACCGCGCAAAAGGTCGTGGGTTCGATGTCCACCTTAGGCAGTTCGATTTTTTCAGGCAATCCGAAACTAAATTCATTGAATATCGGCCATAAAATGGTTTTTGAATACCTATGTGTGTTTTGTTAAGATAAGTTTTTATTTCATTGTATTTATGCATGCGTAAAGTTTAGGTTTTTTATTACACCTACCTAGCTAGAATAGAGCAACAAATGACTGAGCGAGCGAGATGTCACTAGCGGCAACTTTGTGCAATAAAAAGAGATGCCGTCACCGTCACGTCAAACAGAACCGTTTTTTGCAAGGAAGGAATAATAACTTTATGTTTTTATGTAACTTTTGACAATGCATGTTGAGTTTGTAATTTTGATAAAATTTAATCACCCAGTGTTATTTTTAAATGGAAGACGTAGCGTGGGCAGGCCTCCTACTAGGTGGACCGACGATCTGGTAAAGGTCGCGGGAAGAGCCTGGATGCGGGCAGCGCAGGACCGTTCATTGTGGAAAACCTTGGGGGAGGCCTTTGTCCAGCAGTGGACGTCATTTGGCTGAATAAGTAAGTTATTTTTAAGAGAGGTAAATAAGTGTAAATAGAATTTACGTAATTACGTTAAATAAGCTTGTTTAATAAGTAGGTATGTCGATTATCTAGGTACTACAGTCGCTATGTCAGTACATAAATTACATAATTAAACCAAATAGGTACTTAAAATTAAAGCGTATGGTGAAAAACTCGCTG
>NW_021135627.1:0-560 GCF_004193835.3 Ostrinia furnacalis | reverse complement strand
ATTCGGAGCTAGACTGAAAATACTGCCGAAGGGTGGCGTCCAGCGCCGCGCCGTCGGCCCACTGCGTTCGTGGCTCAGTCGGTACACGCGCAGTCACAGGCAACGCGACCCGCCAGCATACGCGGGTTCGAATCCGGCAGTTAGCAAAAATTTGTTTTCACTCACTCGTCCGTCCTAGAGCTCTTACACACGAGCAGCACATTGACGACAGCAAAGGCGACCGCAGTCGCCGTCACTTGTCGGCAGCTAGCCGTCGACGTGCCCGCAGCAAGCTGTCGACACGTCGACGTCTGCCGTCGACGTGTCGACAGCACGTCGGCAGCATGTCGACAGCTAGCCGTCGCCTTCTGACGTCGACTGCAGTTACATGCGTCGACAGCAAAATGCTGTTCGTGTGTAAGAACCCCTACGCGACGCAAAGGGGCTCCGGAGACTCGAGGCGCAGCACCAGGTTCGGCCAGGCAGCGGGGCGAAGCCCGAGAGCACACGCCGCAGTTCTAAAATTTGTGCAGAGAGCCGCCACCAACACGTCCGCTCAGTGTCAAAGCCGAGAGGCAAGA
>NW_021135626.1:0-2884 GCF_004193835.3 Ostrinia furnacalis | reverse complement strand
ATAAAAATTACCATAATTATAGTTTTATCGGTCAGTTTTTTTAAGAAATAAATCTCGAAAGATCACATAATTTACCAAATCCTAACCTAAAACCTAAATTTTCCTAAACTAAAATCAGAGTGTGTTTTAGAACCAAAGTGCCAGTGAACCTTAAATAATTTTAGAATATATATAATTAGAAGGTAACAGTTTATACGAAAGTATGAGAATATGACAAAAATATTTATGATTTCCATACTCTACCACCAGTCGCAAACCTGGTGGTTTGCGACTGGTAAAATAGACCCTACAATTCTCTAACCAATCGGCTCTAAGACCGCGGTATCAATACGGGCTGAGATTGCTGTTTCGTAACTACCTAACTGGGCCAAGTACGCACCACGCTTCCTTTCATCTCTTGTTCTAGCTAAATTCGCAACAGCTAGATTTGTAGATTTGTTTGGTATTACGAACTGAGGTTTTAATGTGTTCATTATGGAAAAAAATGTTTTGGTATGTGATAACTACTCTAACGTGATAAGAAGATGTTACAAGTTAGTGATATACTTTGTAGTTTATACTAGAGCATAGTACAAAACAATCAACGCTACGAACAAGATTCAATATTGAAATTGGGTTTTTCATACAGCACTTTTTGTTGCTTGGTCAGTGTAAATATTAGAATATCTTCAATAAACTAATATGTACAGACCCAAACTAAGTTAAGTCATCTTCATTATTTGGTAAAATTTTATTTTCTTCCTGTCACGCACGAACTGCAGCACATTAAAGAAGTCACTGTGACATTTAAGTAATTCAAGCTATATGTATGGCACCAAATTGAGTTCAGCCTGTTCCTAGATAAATCCTAATTTTCCATCTTACCAGTGGATAAATTCCATCAATATGTACTTGGCTCTTAAAGCAACCAATCAAAGCAAATCCATCACAAAGTTTTTGATAAATTGCTCCAGAATGTTCGGAAAGTCGGCAGACTAGTATAAGTTTCTAGATTGTTCTCGTATAACTAGAATGCTTGTGATTACTTGTTCAACGGTTGTACCTGATAGTTTATATTAACTGAATAATATCAGCCAATGTTATTATGTGTGTCATATACAGTGTGAGTCACGTTAAAGTGCACATATGAAAATAGATGAAACTAGACCTATTTTTATCGACAAAAAAGAGGTCAAAAAATTTTTGAGATTTTTTTTTAATTTTTTATAGAATTTTTTTTCTTCCAATTACTTATTGTAAAGAAAACGTAATAACTTTTAAACTAAGCGGTATATCCTGATAAAATAAAAACAGTAATAATGCTAAATAACAGGCGATACTAACAAAATACATAAAATACACAAAAAAGGCCTACAAATAATAAAAAATGATATTTTTGAAAAAAAAATTTGCTTTTAAATTCGTGTTTTTTTTGGTTATTTTATAAATTTCTCTAAAAAATGCCCCTATAACCGGTGGTTTTTATTACTTTGTATTATTCTCTATCGTATTACCTTCGTAAAACCAAAAATCGCATGTCTCTATCCCTATCACAACGTTTGCAATGATCGTTTAAACTAAGCCTCTCCGGGCGCGCCATTCAACGCTTCGTTAACAACGAAACTGAAAATGGCTCTAGATTTGTAATTTTGATAAAGACAAGTTAGATTTCAAATAAAAACAAAAGATTTCGAAGTAAAATAAGCATTTTAGTTAAAATTAAAATTGTCTCTACCTGTAGCGGAGAATAATGTTGTGGCAGGCCTTTGTTCAAATGATCATTGCAAACGTTGTGATAGGGATAGAGGCATGTGATTTTTGGTTTTATAAAGGTAATACGATAGAGAATAATACAAAGTAATAAAAACCACCGGTTATAGGGGCATTTTTTGGAGAATTTTATCAAATAACCAAAAAAACACGAATTTAAAAGCAATTTTTTTTCAAAAAGTATATTTTTTTATTATTTGTATGCCTTTTTTGTGTATTTAATGTATTTTTTTAGTATCGCCTGTTATTTAGCATTATTACTGTTTTTATTTTATCAGGATATACCGCTTAGTTTAAAAGTTATTACGTTTTCTATACAATAAGTAATTGGAAGAAAAAAAATTCTATAAAAAATATAAAAAAAATCTTAAAAATTTTTTGACATATTTTTTGTCGATAAAAATAGGTCTAGTTTCATCTATTTTCATATGTACACTTTAACGTGACTCACACTGTATTTACAAAGGAAAAATAGTCATATTAAAAAGCTTGTTACAAGTGTTAACACAGATTTGATTAATATTCTGCCTATTCAATTCGGACATCTAACAAGTAAATATTTATTAATTCTTTTATTCCCAATAAAAACCGCTATAGTACCCAGAAAATGAAAGCTGAATTCCTCAAATTGTTTTGATGAACCCACATTATAATGAAATTATTCAAAAGAAAATAGAATTTCGCAACTTAAAAAACTAAAAAAGCTTTTTTGAGGCACTTAAAATTAAAATAAGCAGACTCAATAGCTAACGTAAACGGAAACTAGCTTTAGACGAAAATTGACGTATTCTCTTAAAATTTTCCAAACTTTTCAGCCAAATTTTCAAAGGACATCACTTTAAGTCATTGCTGAAAATCCTGAAAATGTTCCATTGCATTTGCATCTGAAAACGCGTCTGCAGGGTACTGTCGAGGCAATTTCAGAGACGCTTCACAAAATTCGCACTACCTTCCAGATTTTTATCTAGAATTTGAGCTAAGTGATTTTATTTACAGCCCGTATCTCGTGCCAGCTCGACTTAGTGGCTAATGCAGTTACATTCAATAGGTTCTCTTCATGTTTCTCAAGTAGGGGCTCAAATTAAGCTGTGTATTTAAAATTTAGTCAGAGAACTATGTAAGCTGTCCGCTGAGA